>NC_059197.1:35403119-35425619 GCF_020615455.1 Coregonus clupeaformis
TGATGAGCTCGATCAGGTCTGTAGAGCTGATGGGTAAGACCTATGTCATTGTGTGGGATAATGTCAGGTTCCACCATGCTCATATGGTGCAAGCATGGTTTCAGGCCCATGCACAATTCACCACCCTATATTTATCCCCATACTCTCCTTTCCTTAACCCGATTGAGGAATTTTTCTCCACATGGAGATGGAAGGTTTATGATAGGCGCCCTCATGAACAAGTCACTCTTCTCCAGGCCATGGATGACGCATGCAATGACATCACGGCAGACCAGTGTCAGGCCTGGATTCGCCATGGCCGAAGGTTTTTTTACAAGATGTTTGGCTAATGAAAACATCCATTGTGATGTAGATGAGAACCTGTGGCCAAATCCACAAGACAGAGTTGATGAAAATGTAGAAGTATAGTAATCACTCCTATGTTTTGCTTTTTACAGTACAAGCAAGTTGAGGAACACTGCATTTGATGTTTTACAGTACTGTATTGTTTTTCATCAATATATTTCAGATTTTGTTCAATGATTCCACTGTGTCTGTGGTATTCTCTCTACTACTGCAGTACTTTTACAGGGATGTATTTATATGTAGTACCATAATGAAACATGTATCACCTATTTTGTACTACAATATTTAATGATTGTTCGAACAATGACACAGTGAAACTATCGGTTGCTTGTGTGTGGGTGATCTAAATTAACGTTTCATTGGTATTTCACAATAAATTTGTATTTTGAATCAATGATTGTGCAAGTGTAAGATTTCTTTAAAGATATAAATGCACAATGCAATGTTTTGAACATTGGACAGCCTGTGTTACAAGTGATGACCGTTTTGAGGTTTGTGTCTAGAGTTTTGAAAAATGACGTCAAGGTTCTGAAATTAGTGCCAAAGTGATTGTAAAAAACTGTAGTTCAATGTAGAGGATTGGGTTATGAATGATGACAGCATATTAGTGTATAGATCAGAGTTTTAAAAATATATAAATACATTTGATATAATGTATATTTATACTGTAATATATACAGTACTGTCATATAAGTGTTGTTGCATTAGAGGACATGGTTGTGCGTGTACGTGAGTCTGCGTGTGTGTGTTTGTGCGTGTGTGTGTGCGTGTGCGTGCGTGCGTGCGTGTGTGTGTGCGTGAGTCTGCGTGTGTGTGTGTGTGTGCGTGTGTGCGTGTGTGTGTGTGCGTGCGCGTGCGTGTGTGTGTGTGCGTGTGTGTGTTTGTGCGTGTGTGTGTGCGTGTGTGTGTGTGGGTGTGTGTGTGTGTGTCAATGTGTCTTTGTGTGTGTGTTGGTCCGGACTCAGGGAAATGGACACTGATAGCTTTAATCTGTCATGGTTGCATGACATGCCTCTCAGAGAGTGTGTTCTTTAGACTTGGAACAGACCAGACACTCTAACATACAAAATAAAAACACACAGGGACAAATCATATCAAATCAAAATCATCCAATCAGAGACAAAACAAACCCGCTGCCCTCTCTCTGGGTAAAGACATGACCTGAGAGGAGTCAATATGTGTGTGTGCCTGAAAGGGGGTTAGGGGTTAAAGGACGTATTTAATGGGTGTGGGTGTGCCATGTTTGTGTACGTGTGGTTGTGTACGTGTGTTTGGGTGCTGGTGTTTGTGTATGTGTGTTTTTTGTATGTGTGTTTGTGTGCATACCTTAAGGGGGGTCACAGGGTGAATTTGATGGGTGAACAGCCAGGTTGCTCAAGACGTTGGGAGATGACAGATATTAGCCACTAGGGGCAACAGTGAGCGCTATTACCATCAAGTAGGTTTGTGGCTTGCTAAGGTGTGATGGATGTGGGTGGCTGATGGGTGTAATGAATGTGGGTGGCTGATGGGTGTAATGGATGTGGGTGGCTGATGGGTGTAATGGAGGTGGGTGGCTGATGGGTGTAATGGATGTGGGTGGCTGATGGGTGTAATGGATGTGGGTGGCTGATGGGTGTAATGGAGGAGGGTGGCTGATGGGTGTAATGGAGTTGGGTGGCTGATGGGTGTAATGGATGTGGGTGGCTGATGGGTGTAATGGATGTGGGTGGCTGATGGGGGTAAGCCGGCTCCGAGGACCACGTATTCAATCCCAGTGCCAGACATTCATTTTTCTGTTGTTGTTTTTTACCCAAACCTTAACCCTTACCTTAACCCTTACCTTAACCCTTACCTTAACCATTACCTTAACCCTTACCTTAACCCTTACCTTAACCCTTACCTTAACCATTACCTTAACCATTACCTTAACCCTTACCTTAACCGTTACATAAACCGTTACCTTAACCATTACCTTAACCCTTACCTTAACCCTTACCTCAACCATTACCTTAACCATTACCTTAACCCTTACCTTAACCCTTATCTTAACCGTTACCTTACCTGTTAACTTAACCCTTACCTTAACCATTACCTTAACCATTACCTTAACCGTTACCGTTACCTTAACCGTTACCTTAACCCTTACCTTAACCATTACCTTAACCGTTACCTTAACCCTTACCTTAACTGTTACCGTTACCTTAACCGTTACCTTAACCCTTACCTTAACCATTACCTTAACCCTTACCTTAACCCTTACCTTAACCATTACCGTTACCTTAACCGTTACCTTAACCCTTACCTTAACCGTTACCTTAACCCTTACCTTAACTGTTACCGTTACCTTAACCCTTACCTTAACCCTTACCTTAACCCTTACCTTAACCCTTACCTTAACCCTTACCTTAACCCTTACCTTAACCCTTACCTTAACCGTTACCTTAACTGTTACCTCAACCCTTACCTTAACCCTTACCTTAACCCTTACCTTAACCATTACCTTGTTTGATCTGGTTCCTCTCTGAGTTTCTGCCTATCAAATGAGTTGTTCCCTCCCATTGACTCCTCTGGAGGCTTTCTGGGGGCTCTAGTCCTTGGTTTCTGCAGAGCATGTCTTAGGAAAGATCTCTGTCCAAATCTAAAGTGATTGTTTATGTGGTTTCCTTCTAACCACAGTTCCCTGAGAGAGGAGTATATATGCAGTCATCTGAGGCTTTGTTACTCTCCTGCTGAGAAACTGACCCCACCATCAGACCACCACGGACATTCCTCTCTCCTTTCCTCTCTCTGGTGCTCTGTCTCAATCTGCTTCTCTCTGACTTCTTCTCTCATTCATTCATTCATTCATTCATTCATTCATTCATTCATTCATTCATTCATTCATTCATTCATTCATTCATTCATTCTCCCTCTCTCTCTCTCTTTCTCTTTCTCTCTTTCTCTTTCTCTTTCTCTTTCTCTTTCTCTTTCTCTTTGTCTTTCTATTTCTCTTTCTCTCTCTCTCTCTCTCTCTCTCTCTCTCTCTCTCTCTCTCTCTCTCTCTCTCTCTCTCTCTCTCTCTCTCTCTCTCCTTTCTCTTTCTCTTTCTCTTTCTCTTTCTCTTTCTCTTTCTCTTTCTCTTTCTCTTTCTCTTTCTCTTTCTCTTTCTCTTTCTCTTTCTCTATCTCTTTCTCTCACCTTGTCTCTCTAATAGAGATGTTGCAATCAATCAGTATCTCCCTCTGTCTTCTCTGTCCCTCTTTGAAAGATGAATGAAGAGAGAGCGAGAGAGGGCGAGCGAGAGAGAGAGAGAGAGAGAGAGAGAGAGAGAGAGAGAGAGAGAGAGAGAGAGAGAGAGAGAGAGAGACTGAAATGGAGAGGATAGAATGGGGTAAACAGATGGAGAGTGATTGATAAGACTGAATCATTGCCAGAGATAAAATCACAGTGTTCAGGACCATAATATGATGCCCCCTTTGTCCCATGTAAAACCACCAAAGGGAAACTACAGCAATTTATTTTTCTTTCCAATAGCACCTCATGCAGAGAACCCATATATTTGAAATTCTTCCTGTGGAAACATTTTACAAATTTGAAAAGCGGTCAAACATTAAATAGTCAACCCTGTCTGGATTGATACGCAGGTTTCAATACCCATTTTTTTTAACCTTTCTGTTTGGTTCGTTCTTTTCTACACACAGTTAAACTCTTCTTAACAGAGTAAGTCAATACTTCCCCAACTGTGTGTGTTTTGGACAGGATTTCCCAGTGATAGTAGTCCGTTGGTCTAAAAGGGCTTTTAAAAAAGCTTCCTGGGACCGGGAGGCAACGTGTGGATGACAACATGTCCTTCAGTTGATCTCCTCTCCTGATTCCGGAGCACTAGGAGGTAACTCTACTCACTATTTACTTTGGGTTGGGTTGGACTTATTAAAGTCCAAACCATGTAATACATTCTGATGCGTATTAGATTATGCTTTTTATGTTTTCAGTATTCATTCTCTGTTTTCAGAGGGAGTGAGGTTTTCAGTTCATAATTCAACATTTTTCTCCTTTGATTGGAGCCTATTTTGAGAGTGCTAAATGGCTGCGGTGTGCCTGTAGGAATCAGTAGCGGTGTTAAGTAGGCTAGAGTAGCAGTCGGCTGTGTTGTGAGAGGGACTCACCCTGTGTGTGTGCGTTAGCTACTGTTTGTGTACAGTTGTCACGGGGATAATTGCAGCGGGGGAGTGAGAGATACACCCCGAGGAGAAGGATAGTGCCAGGTGTACATGTGTGCTAATTAATCATTTTTTGCTCATTAAAGAGGAGAGACAACATACAGCGATATGTACACACATACACAAAACAGGACACAACACGCTCACACTCACTCACACACACCACATCATCATGAGCTCAACAGATGGTCCCTAAAATCCTTTTCTCCTCTCATCTCCTCTCTTCTCTCCTCTCCTCTATCCCTCATTGATCCTGCATGAGAAAGTGATCCTTGTATAGTTTCTCAAAATAGAATAGAATCCTATTATTGGGCAGCTAGGACAGAATTAATATGTTTGTGTCTCGGGGGGCTCCCTCATAGAATTACAATGATCTTTAATTCCGCTGTGTCTTCTTCCGTGTCTAGCGTTCAGCACTCTGTTCTGTTCTTGACTGAGCTTCAGCGTTTGTTGTTTCCATCTGATTATTTACTTTTTCTTCTCATGGTAATTGATTCCGTTAAGCAGGGAAGCGCAGCAGGAATTCATTATGGTGATCAGTGCTGATTCTAAAGTGGATTGTTGATGTGGGGCCGGAACTCTATCCTGTGAGGAAATGGTAGGCTAGCTATCTAGCGCACAGCCACCAACGTCAATGAAGGGTCCCCCAACCCAGCTTTAGTGGTTTATCTAGAACTTCCTCTTGCAGCATTCTTCATCAGTGGTAATGTCATCACCCAGCTTAAGCCTTTTCAATGTGTTTGTGACTCACTATAGGTGAGAATAAGGAAAAATGCAGTATCCCTTGCTAAAACTCAAGAAGTGATTATGATCTAGACGGTGTATCTAAATGACAGGCCTTGGCTGCGTATCACTCTGGCTCCAGGCAGTTATCAACCTCTGTGTAACAGCAGGTCACAGGGTTTGAACACCAGTCCAACAGGCAGTTATCAACCTCTGTGTAACAGCAGGTCACAGGGTTTGAACACCAGTCCAACTGGCAGTTATCAACCTCTGTGTAACAGCAGGTCACAGGGTTTGAACACCAGTCCAACAGGCAGTTATCAACCTCTGTGTAACAGCAGGTCACAGGGTTTGAACACCAGTCCAACAGGCAGTTATCAACCTCTGTGTAACAGCAGGTCACAGGGTTTGAACACCAGTCCAACAGGCAGTTATCAACCTCTGTGTAACAGCAGGTCACAGGGTTTGAACACCAGTCCAACAGGCAGTTATTAACTCCCTCTGCCTCTCTCTCAACGTCAGTAAGACCAAGGAGCTGATTGTGGACTACAGGAGAAAGACGGGAGAGCACGCCGCCGGGGATGTAGTGGAGCGGGTCGAGAGCTTCAAGTTCCTTGGCGTCCACATCACTAAGGACTTAACATGGTCCACACACACCCGCACAGTCGTGAAGAGGTTACGACAGCGCCTCTTCCCCCTCAGGAGGCTGAAAAGATTTGGCATGGGCCCTCGGATCCTCAAACATTTCTACAGCTGCACCATCGAGAGCATCTTGACTGGCGACATCACTGCTTGGTATGGCAAATGCACCGCCCTCAACCACAAAGCGCTACAGAGGGTGGTACATCACTGCGGCCGAGCTCCCTGCCATCCAGGACCTCTATATCAGGCGGTGTCAGAGGAAGGCCTGAAAAATTGCCAAAGACTTCAGCCACCCAAGCCATAGACTGTTCCGCCTGCTACCGTCCAGCAAATGGTACCGGAGCATCGGCTCTCGGACCAACAGGCTCCCAGACAGCTTCTAACCTCAAGCCATAAGACTGCTAAATAGCAAAAGATTGCTAAATAGTTAATTAAATGGTTACCCGGACTATCTGCATTGACCCTATCTTGCACTGACTCTATGCACACTCACAATACTATATATACACACTATATACACACTCACACACACTAAACTGATACTCTCAAACAAACCCACACACATTCACATACACTATATACGCACACACGCATACCGACACGACACACACACACAGACACGCACGCACACATACACACACACTTTCACACTCATCATATGCTGCTGCTACTCTGTTCTTTATTTTACATCTCATTGTTATCTATCCTGATGCCTAGTCACTTTACCCTGCCTTCATGTACATATCTACCTCAAATATCTTATTATTATCTATCCTGATGCTTAGTCACTTTACCCTGCCTTCATGTACATATCTACCTCAAATACCTTATTATTATCAATCCTGATGCCTAGTCACTTTACCCTGCCTTCATGTACATATCTACCGCAAATACCTTATTATTATCTATCCTGATGCCTAGTCACTTTACCCTGCCTTCATGTACATATCTACCGCAAATATCTTATTATTATCTATCCTGATGCCTAGTCACTTTACCCTGCCTTCATGTACATATCTACCGCAAATATCTTATTATTATCTATCCTGATGCCTAGTCACTTTACCCTGCCTTCATGTACATATCTACCGCAAATATCTTATTATTATCTATCCTGATGCCTAGTCACTTTACCCTGCCTTCATGTACATATCTACCGCAAATATCTTATTATTATCTATCCTGATGCCTAGTCACTTTACCCTGCCTTCATGTACATATCTACCTCAAATTCCTCATACCCCTGCACATTGATCTGGTACTGGTACTCCCTATATATAGCACCACATTGATCTGGTACTGGTACTCCCTGTATATAGCTCCACATTGATCTGGTACCGGTACTTCCTGTATATAGCTCCACATTGATCTGGTACCGGTACTTCCTGTATATAGCTCCACATTGATCTGGTACTGGTACTCCCTGTATTTAGCTCCACATTGATCTGGTACTGGTACTCCCTGTATTTAGCTCCACATTGATCTGGTACTGGTACTCCCTGTATATAGCTCCACATTGATATGGTACTGGTACTCCCTGTATATAGCTCCACATTGATCTGGTACTGGTACTCCCTGTATATAGCTCCACATTGATCTGGTACTGGTACTTCCTGTATATAGCTCCACATTGATCTGGTACTGGTACTTCCTGTATATAGCTCCACATTGATCTGGTACTGGTACTTCCTGTATATAGCTCCATTCTTGTGTATTTTATTCCTCTTGTGTTACTATTTTCAATTTGATTGATTTGATTGAACCTCTTGTGTAAAACCAGGTCACGGGGTTGAACCACCAGTCCAACATCGCCCTCTAGTGTCAGCTCTCATCTAGGAAAGTCTGTGTGTTTTATAATAATAATAAAATAATTTGGTGGGTGTTTAGATTTGTCCCATTTCACACATGTACACGTGTGTATGAATACGCATGTTTGAATTGGAAATGTGTTTTTTTGCATGTCCCAACTCTCCCTGAAACACCCTCGGAGAGTGGGGTCACGGCCAGGGTCTGCCATGGGGCAATTAGGGTTAACTGATTTGCTCAAGGGGACATCGACAGATTTTTCACCTTGTCGACTCGGGGATTCAAACAAACATCCTTTCGGTTACTGGCCCAACCGCTAGGCTACCTGCCGCGTGTGTGTGTGTCCTCCTCACGCAGTCACCCAGGGTGACCTTCAATCAGTGTCTCCGTGGTAACAGGTCCTCAGAGTGAACCAGGAAGGAGACAAGTGCTGATGCGTCATTCTGAGTGTGACCTTGGAGTGAGCGCAACACTAAAGGCGTCCACATACATATGTTCAGGTTGCTTCTAGCAGAACTCGGCTAGGCCAAACAAACGTCTGTGCTTGCATATTCCCTAAAGACCTTCGCTTGAAAGATTTGAACAAATTACTATTGTTTTTCCCTCTTTAGCTACCATAGCAACAACATACCCAGGAACATTTGCTCAAAATAGGCTGGATTAATTAAAATATTAAGATAAGATAAAGATTAATTAAGAAATCAGTAATTCATTTTGACGGTTTTGCAGAGGAGGTATTAGTCATGCAATTTGACATCTAATTTTTGGTGCAGTATTTCTAACTAAGATGTTTGGTGCAGTATTTCTAACTAAGATGTTTGAGGCAGTATTTCTAACTAAGATGTTTGAGGCAGTATTTCTAACTAAGATGTTTGAGGCAGTATTTCTAACTAGGATGTTTGGTGCAGTATTTCTAACTAAGATGGCCATGGTCCTCTGTAGCTCAGCTGGTAGAGCACGGCGCTTGTAACGCCAAGGTAGTGGGGTCGATCCCCGGGACCACCCATACACAAAAAAAAAAGTATGCACGCATGACTGTAAGTCGCTTTGGATAAAAGCGTCTGCTAAATGGCATATTATTATATTATTATTATGTTTGGTGCAGTATTTCAAACTAAGATGTTTGGTGCGGTATTTCTCAATGAAAACTAGTCGTCTCTTTTGAATGACAACAAACACTTAATTGAAGAATCCCATCGATTGTTCCCACTCCTACTAGGAGTAGTACTATTGACCAATCACTGACGAAGGGGCGTAGACTTCGGCTACCGAACTTCGACTTGCCTTGGGGAAAAAATGGTGTGAGCGAACATTGGAAAAAAACCTGCCGAAGACCGAAAAGAACAAAAAAGTCAAAACATTTTGTCATAATATATGCAAACATATTCTAAGCTTTAAATGCAGACACCTATCTTTCTCACACACACTAAGAACACAGACACACATGTTCTATACAGAGCCTCAGAACAGAGACACATTGACTGGGCCTTGAGAACACATACATTTACGTCATTTAGCAGACGCTCTTAACCAAAGCGACTTACAGTTAGTGAGTGCATACATTTTTCATACTGGCCCCCTGTGGGAAACGAACCCACAACCCTGGCGTTGCAAGCGCCATGCTCTACCAACTGAGCTACACACCCTTATACCATCACAGGGGCATACAGAAGCCCCAGATACACACACTGACTTGGAGTGACTTTGGGCCGTCTCTACCCAGAATGATCTCTAAACTATTCTCTCTCTCTCTCTCTCTCTCTCTCTCTCTCTCTCTCTCTCTCTCTCTCTCTCTCTCTCTCTCTCTCTCTCTCTCTCTCTCTCTCTCTCTCTGTCTCTCTCCCATCTCTTTCTCTCTCTCTCTGCCTCTCTCTCTCTCTCTCTCTCTCTGTCTCTCTCTCCCCTCTCTGTCTCTCTCTCTCTCAATTCAAATTCAATTCAATTTAAGGGCTTTATTGGCATGGGAAACACATGTTAACATAGCCAAAGCAAGTGAAGTAGATAATAAACAAAAGTGAAATAAACAATAAAAAGTGAACAGTAAACATTACACTCACAAAAGTTCCAAAAGAATAAAGACATTTCAAAAGTCATATTATGTGCAAATAGTTAAAGTACAAAAGGGAAAATAAATCAACATAAAGATAGGTTGTATTTACAATGGAGTATGTTCTTCACTGGTTGCCCTTTTCTTGTGGCAACTCTCTCTCTCTCTCTCTGTCTCTCTCTCACTCTGTGATTATTGTGCTGTTGCTTTGCTGTGTGTCTGGAGGGAGCTTTGTGGTGTCGAAGGAGACCACAGCTAATTAGAGGCCTGTGTCTTACAGAATGACATTCCCACAGGACCCAGGATGACACAGTCACATTTAGCATCTGTGTCAGAGAGGCCTTTGCTCTGGGAGCTAAACATCATGCGAGTGTGGTTCACCAAACCTGGCACAACATTACACTAGCAGTGCTGGTATTTCTGGCTCTGGTGTTGAGGCCTGGAATAACCCACCCAGGGGTAGTGTTAGGATGTGCATGGTCACATGACTGATGGATCTGTCGACAACCCTCCCTGTCACACTCCACGGTATCTTCTCTCTCTCTCTCTCTCTCTCTCTCTCTCTCTCTCTCTCTCTCTCTCTCTCTCTCTCTCTCTCTCTCTCTCTCTCTCTCTCTCTCTCTCTCTCTCTCTCTCTCTCTCTCTCTCTCTCTCTCTCTCTCTCTCTCTCTCTCAATTCAATTCAATTTAAGGGCTCTATTGGCATGAGAAACATGTGTTTACATTGCCAAAGCAAGTGAAATAGATTATAAACAAAAGTGAATTAAACAATAAATAATTAACAGTAAACATTACACTGACAAAAGATATTTCAAGTGTCATATTATGTCTGTGAGTGTGTGTGTGTGTGTGTGAGCCATAATCCTGCCAGGCACATCAAGTCCAGGCATTAGGATAGAATGACTTCTGACATATTCAAGACAGAAGGAAAGAGAGAGAGCGAGAGAGAGAGAGAGAGAGAGAGAGAGAGAGAGAGAGAGAGAGAGAGAGAGATGCTATTGGTCACATACACATATTTAGATGTTATTGGTAACATACACATATTTAGATGTTATTGCGGGTGTAGAGAAATACTTGTGTTCCTAGCTCCAACAGTGCAGGAATATCTAACAATACACAACCATTAAAAAAAAAAAAATTTAGGCCCTAATTTATGGATTTCACGACTGGGTGGGGGCACAAGTCCACCCACTTGGAGCCATGTTCAGCCAATCAGAATGAGTTTTTTTTTTATTACAGACAGAAATACTCCTCAGAACCACTACCCCCTCCTCAACTGATCCCGCAGGTGAAGAAGTCGGATATGGAGGTCCTGGGCTGGCGTGGTTACACGTGGTCTGCGGTTTTCAGTCCGGTTGGACGTACTGACAAATTTTCTAAAATGACGTTGGGAGGTGGCTTATGATGAACATTCAATTCTCTGGCAAGAGCTCTGGTGGACATTCCTGCTGTCAGCATGCCAATTGCATGTTCCCTCAAAACTTAATACATCTGTGGCATTGTGTTGTGTGACAAAACTGCAAATTTTAGATTGGCCCCAGCACAAGGTGCACCTGCTTAATGATCATGCTGTTAATCAGCTTCTTGATACGCCACACCTATCAGGTGGATGGATTTTCTTGTCAAAGGATAAATGCTCACTAACAGGGATGTGCACAAAATTTGAGAGTCCCATGTAGTTCAGTTGGTAGAGTATGGCGCTTGCAAGGCCATGGTTGTGGGTTCGTTTCCCACAGGGGGCCAGTATGAAAATGTATGCACTCATTAACTGTAAGTCGCTCTGGATAAATGACAAAAATGTAACATAAGCTTTTTGTGAGTATGGACATTTTCTGGGAACTTTGATTTCAACTCATGAAACATGGGACCAACACTTTACACGTTTACGATACAGTACCAGTCAAAAGTTTGGACACACCTACTCATTCAAGGGTTTCTCTTTATTTTGACTATTTTTTACATTGTAGAATAATAGTGAAGACATCAGAACTATGAAATAGCACATATGAATCATGTGGTAACCAAAAAAGTGTTAAACAAATCAAAATATATTTTATATTTGAGAATGCATTTCAATTAACAGGTGTGCCTTCTTAAAAGTTAATTTGTGGAATTTCTTTCCTTCTTAATGCGTTTGAGCCAATCAGTTGTTTTGTGACAAGGTAAGGGGGGGGGGGGTTGGGGGTTTACAGAAGATAGCACTATTTGGTAAAAGACCAAGTCCGTATTATGGCAAGAACAGCTCAAATAAGCAAAGAGAAACGACAGTCCATCATCACCTTAAGACATGAAGGTCAGTCAATACGGAACATTTCAAGAACTTTGAACGTTTCTTCAAGTGCAGTTGCAAAAACCATCAAGCGCTATGATGAAACTGGCTCTCATGAGCACCGCCACAGGAATGGAAGACCCAGAGTTACCTCTGCTGCAGATGATAATTTCAATAGAGTTACCAGCCTCAGAGATTGCAGCCCAAATAAATGCTTCACAGGGTTCAAGTAACAGACACATCTCAACATCAGCTGTTCAGAGGGGACTGTGTGAATCAGGCCTTCATGGTCGAATTGCTGCAAAGAAACCACTACTAAAGGACACCAATAAGAAGAAGAGATTTGTTTGGGCCAAGAAACACGAGCAATGGACATTAGACCGGTAGAAATGTGTCCTTTGGTCTGGAATCCAAATTTGAGATTTTTGATTCCAACCGCTGTGGCTTTGTGAGATGCGGTGTGGGTGAACGGATGATCTCTGCATGTGTATTTCCCACCGTAAAGCATGGAGGAGGAGGTAATGGTGTGGGGGTGCTTTGCTGGTGACACTGTCAGTGATTTATTTAGAATTCAAGGCACACTTAACCAGCATGGCTACCACAGCATTCTGCAGCGATACGCCATCCCATCTGGTTTGGGCTTAGTGGGACTATCATTTGTTTTTCAACAGGACAATGACCCAACACACCTCCAAGCTGTGTAAGGGCTATTTTACCAAGAAGGAGAGTGATAGAGTGCTGCATTAGATGACCTGGCCTCCACAATCCCCCGACCTCAACCCAATTGAGATGGTTTGGGATGAGTCGGACGGCAGAGTGAAGGAAAAGCAGCCAACAAGTGCTCAGCATATGTGGGAACTCCTTCAAGACTGTTGGAAAAGCATTCCAGGTGAAGCTGGTTGAGAGAATGCCAAGAGTGTGCAAAGTTGTCATCAACGCAAAGGGTGGCTATTTGAGGAATCTCAAATATAAAATTTATTTTGATTTGTTTAAGAGTTTTTTTGTTACTACATGATTCCATATGTGTTATTTCATAGTTTTGATGTCTTCACTATTATTCTACAATGTAGAAAATAGTAAAAAAATAAAGAAAAACCCTTGAATGAGTAGGTTTGTCCAAACTTTTGACTGGTACTGTATATATACAGTATATATATATATATATGTATGTATGTATGTATGTATGTATGTATGTATGTATGTATGTATGTATGTATGTATGTGTGTGTGTGTGTGTGTGTGTGTGTGTGTGTGTGTGTGTGTGTGTGTGTGTGTGTGTGTGTGTGTGTGTGTGTGTGTGTGTGTGTGTGTGTGTGTGATGGATGGACAGTACGTGTGACATTAGACATTATGGACAGAATGTGGATAGAATATGTTGTATATCTGTAGAGTACATAGGATAGAATAGTATATAGAGAATACAGCAATAGTTGAATAGGATGGCCTTGACTAGAATACAGTATATACATATGAAGTGGGTAAACAGTATGTGAGCAGTGTTCCATTATTAAAGTGACCAGTTATTCCATGTCTTTGTACATAGGGCAGCAGCCTCTAGGGTGCAGGTTTGAGTAACCGGGTGGTAGCCGGCTAATGACAGTGACTAAGTTCAGGGCAGGCTACTGGGTGGAGGCCGGCTAGTGATGGCTATTTATTAGTCTGATGGCCTTGAGATAGAAGCTGTGTTCCAGTCTCTCGGACAAAGCTATGATGCACATGTACTGACCTCGCCTTCTGTATGATAACGGGGTGAACAGGCCCTGGCTCAGGTGGCTGAGGTCCTTGATGATCTTGGCCTTCCAG
This sequence comes from Coregonus clupeaformis, assembly GCF_020615455.1. Taxonomy (NCBI): domain Eukaryota; kingdom Metazoa; phylum Chordata; class Actinopteri; order Salmoniformes; family Salmonidae; genus Coregonus; species Coregonus clupeaformis. The sequence continues at coordinate 35,416,936 of NC_059197.1, forward strand.
TGACACCGGGTGCTGTAGATGTGCTGGAGGGTAGGCATTGTGCCCCCGGTGATGTGTTTGGCAGATCGCACCACCCTCTGGAGAGCTCTGCGGTTGCGGACGGTGCAGTTGCCATACTAGGCGGTGATACAGCCCGACAGGATGCTCTCAATGGTGCGTCTGTAAAAGTGTGTGAGGGTCTTAGGGGCCAAGCCAATTTTCTTCAGCCTCCTGAGGTTGAAGAGGCACTGTTGAGCCTTTTTCACCACACTGTCTGTGTGGGTGGACCATTTCAGAATTTTCAGTTGTGTGTACAATGTTTTTGTGTTATTTCTCACATTATTAGCCCAGAACGTCTTTTGCATTATTACAAACAACCGGAAATAACTTTTGGATATCACAGCAGCAGTAACTCACGAGCATTTCGACCAGAAATTAGACTTTCCTGAAATGGATCCTTTGTTTATACCCCCAAAGGCGATTGAACTTATCTCAGAGGCTGCTCCAAGACACATGCCGGCGTAGAAGAGGTATTGGGAGTGGACTTCTAGTCCGACTCAGGAGGCGGGCACACCATCCACCTCTTCCGAGTACATTACTCGTTAATGTTCAGTCCCTGGACAATAAAGCAGACGAGCTCAGGGCGAGGATCTCCTTCCAGAGAGACATCAGGGACAGTAACATACTCTGTTTCACAGAATCATGGCTCTCTCTGGATATACTGTCCCCGTCCATACAGCCAGCTGGGTTCTCAGAGTGATTTATCTTGAATAAGCAGCCTGTGATCAACCTACTCCATTTCCATCTAGATATTATTCTGGAATAGAGAGGATGTGGAGTGGAGGATGCAATCTCACTTCAAAGCTCAAATGAGCAAGACACACACACACACACACTTCACTGTGTGTGTGTGTGTGTGTGTGTGTGTGTGTGTGTGTGTGTGTGTGTGTGTGTGTGTGTGTGTGTGTGTGTGTGTGTGTGTGCGCGCACACGTGTGCGTGTGCGTGCCACATCATAATCTAATCATAGCTGTGTCAGTGTTGGCGGAAATGTTGTCCTCTTTTCCTGGCAAAATTGATTGACAATAGGTTTTGGTGGGATGTATTATCAAGTCTATGTTGTGTGATGTTGGTGGGATGTAGTTTCAAATCTAAACACAATAACAATATAGGAAGTAAGTAGTATAAATGTTTATTATTATTTACTAACATGTTTGATTAAATGCAAGTGTTGATGTACATTTGTTAACTTATCAATCAATAAATCAATCAAATGTAAGCCCCTTTTACATCAACAGTTGTCACAAAGTACTTTACAGTAACCCGGCCTAGACCACAAAGTACTTTACAGTAACCCGGCCTAGACCACAAAGAGCTTTACAGTAACCCGGCCTAGACCACAAATAGCTTTACGGTAACCCGGCCTAGACCACAAAGATGAGGAAAAGAAGAACGCGAAGATTGTATCCTTATGTATAATAGGTTATGTATCGGCCTAATAGGTTACATTAAAATAAAGTTAGATTACTACATCACTATTATTACATCATTACTTTACTCAACACAACCTCCAAGTTTAATAAATTCATTGCAACATTTCAGAAGAGTTTCTGTTCACTACCAACACTACCAAGTAGTCTTGTTTTTTAAAATCAGAATTGATCAATTCAGCTGCCTTCTGATGAGCAACAAGCAACAGATCCCACAGTACTCTAGTAGGTCAGGGAGTGAAATCCCCAGAAGCAGATCCCCACATAGCCAATCCTCATTGGAAAATATGCAAATCTACAAGAAACCCCAATCAAGATATTCATTGATTAACTGATTGTAGAAGTGTGGTGGTTGTTAGCCCAACTAGCAGAGTGAGGAGCGTAAGTGCTACAGGCTGGGCGTCATTCATAGCCCTATTTCTGTTACAGAAACTCCCCTCACAGCAGGACACAGAACCGGAGTCAGAACCGGAGTCAGAACCGGAGTCAGAACCAGAGTCAGAACCGGAGTCAGAACCGGAACCACACAGACTCCTGGAGACACAGCCTCGAAGAGTCACGGACAGACCATTACTAGCTGTCACTACAGAGAAATATAACAATATTAAAAAAATATTATCAAAAATAATACAATATGAATGAAATGTATTATAACTGTATTTATTACAAGGACTATAGTATAGCATGAACACAGCCAAATACAAATTCATGTACTGTACCTGTGCCGTTAAGACAGCGATCTTGAACTCCCTGGCAGGTCACAGCCTGATCACAAACATCATCTTCTGGATAAGTGCAAGAAGCACACTGTAGTCCATTGTGGGGGTCATCTGAAGAAACAACAGGACAACTCATGTAAGGATCAGACAAATTAAATCTAATTCAACAAAGAACAATGGAGTTGAAAGTACAGAACAATATTTACCAGAGAAAGTGTCACTGTTGCAGCCAGATGAGTTGCAGCATGAAGAAGTGAATTGTTGGAAACCGATATTCAAAGACATTTTGGGGCTTGACTGACAAAAATGGTCATCCATGCATCCCTTCACGATCCTCTCATTGATACTGGAATTTGAACCTGAAAGGTAAAAGATAAAAATACAATTAATCATAACCATGTTTTAGTAAGATATTACTAGAGAAGTGCCTTCAGAAAGTGCCTTCAGAAAGTTTTCATCCCCCTTGACTTATTCCCAAAAATGTTGAGTTACAGACTGAATTCAAAATGGATTCAATTGATTTTGCTCTCTCACCCACCTACGCACAATACCCCATAATGACAAAGTGAAAATACAGTGACTTGCGAAAGTATTCACCCCCCTTGGCATTTTTCCTATTTTGTTGCCTTACAACCTAGAATTAAAATGGATTTTGGGGGGGGTTTGTATCATTTGATTTACATAACATGCCTACCACTTTGAAGATGCAAAATATTTTGTCTTGTGAAACAAAAAATAAATAAGACAAAAATACAGAAAACTTGAGCGTGCATAACTATTCACCCCCCCAAAGTCAATACTTTGTAGAGCAAACTTTTGCAGCAATTACAGCTGCAAGTCTCTTGGGGTATGTCTCTATAAGCTTGGCACATCTAGCCACTGGGATTTCTGCCCATTCTTCAAGGCAAAACTGCTCCAGCTCTTTCAAGTTCGATGGGTTCCGCTGGTGTACAGCAATCTTTAAGTCATACCACAGATTCTCAATTGGATTGAGGTCTGGCCTTTGACTAGGCCATTCCAAGACATTTAAATGTTTCCCCTTAAACCACTCAAGTGTTGCTTTAGCAGTATGTTTAGGGTCATTGTCCTGCTGGAAGGTGAACCTCCGTCCCAGTCTCAAATCTCTGGAAGACTGAAACAAGTTTCCCTGACTTCTGAAGGTAATTGGTTGCACCAGATCTTATTTAGGGTCTTCATAGCAAAGGTGGTGAATACATATGCACGCACCACTTTTCCGTTATTTATTTTTTAGAATTCTTTGAAACAAGTAATTTTTTTCATTTCACTTCACCAATTTTGACTTTTTTGTTTATGTCCATTACATGAAATCCAAATAAAAATCCATTTAAATTACAGGTTGCAATGCAACAAAATAGGAAAAACGCCAAAGGGGATGAATACTTTTGCAAGGCACTGTATATTTGTAGAAATTTTAGCAAATGTATTGAAAATGAAATACAGAAATATCTAATTTACATAAGTATTGACACCCCTGAGTCAATACCTTGTAGAAGCACCTTTGGCAGTGATCACAGCTGTTAGTACAGTGGGGAAAAAAGTATTTAGTCAGCCACCAATTGTGCAAGTTCTCCCACTTAAAAAGATGAGAGAGGCCTGTAATTTTCATCATAGGTACACGTCAACTATGAATCATAGGTACACGTCAACTACCAAAAAATCACATTGTAGGATTTTTTATGAATTTATTTGTAAATTATGGTGCAATATAAGTATTTGGTCAATAACAGAAGTTTCTCAATACTTTGTTATATACCCTTTGTTGGCAATGACACAGGTCAAACGTTTTCTGTAAGTCTTCACAAGGTTTTCACACACTGTTGCTGGTATTTTGGCCCATTCCTCCATGCAGATCTCCTCTAGAGCAGTGATGTTTTGGGGCTGTCGCTGGGCAACACAGACTTTCAACTCCCTCCAAAGATTTTCTATGGGGTTGAGATCTGGAGACTGGCTAGGCCACTCCAGGACCTTGAAATGCTTCATACAAAGCCACTCCTTCATTGCCCGGGCGGTGTGTTTGGGATCATTGTCATGCTGAAAGACCCAGCCACGTTTCATCTTCAATGCCCTTGCTGATGGAATGAGGTTTTCACTCAAAATCTCACGATACATGGCCCCATTCATTCTTTTCTTTACACAGATCAGTCGTCCTGGTCCCTTTGCAGAAAAACAGCCCCAAAGCATGATGTTTTTCACCCCCATGCTTCACAGTAGGTATGGTGTTCTTCAGATGCAACTCAGCATTCTTTGTCCTCCAAACACGACGAGTTGAGTTTTTACCAAAAGGTTCTATTTTGGTTTCATCTGACCATATGACATTCTCCCAATCCTCTTCTGGATCATCCAAATGCACTCTAGCAAACTTCAGACGGGCCTGGACATGTACTGGCTTAAGCAGGGGGACACGTCTGGCACTGCAGGATTTGAGTCCCTGGCGGCGTAGTGTGTTACTGAAGGTAGGCTTTGTTACTTTGGTCCCAGATCTCTGCAGGTCATTCACTAGGTCCCCCCGTGTGGTTCTGGGATTTTTGCTCACCGTTCTTGTGATCATTTTGACCCCACGGGGTGAGATCTTTCGTGGAGCCCCAGATCGAGGGAGATTATCAGTGGTCTTGTATGTCTTCCATTTCCTAATAATTGTTCCCACAGTTGATTTCTTCAAACCAAGCTGCTTACCTATTGCAGATTCAGTCTTCCCAGCCTGGTGCAGGTCTACAATTTTGTTTCTGGTGTCCTTTGACAGCTCTTTGGTCTTGGCCATAGTGGAGTTTGGAGTGTGACTGTTTGAGGTTTTGGACAGGTGTCTGATAACAAGTTCAAACAGGTGCCATTAATACAGGTAACGAGTGGAGGACAGAGGAGCCTCTTAAAGAAGAAGTTACAGGTCTGTGAGAGCCAGAAATCTTGCTTGTTTGTAGGTGACCAAATTCTTATTTTCCACCATAATTTGCAAATAAATTTATTAAAAATCCTACAATGGGATTTTCTGGAAAAAAAATTCTCAATTTGTCTGTCATAGTTGACGTGTACCTATGATGAAAATTACAGGCCTCTCTCATCGTTTTAATTGGGAGAACTTGCACAATTGGTGGCTGACTAAATACTTTTTTCCCCACTGTATTTCTGGGTAAGTCTCTAAGAGCTTTCCACACCTGGATTGTGCAACATTTGCCCATTATTTTTTTCTAAGTTCTTCAAGCTCTGTCAAATTGGTTGTTGCTAGACAACCATTTTCAGGTCTTGCCATAGTTTTTCGAGTAGATTTACATTTTAGTCATTTAGCAGACACTCTTATCCAGAGCGACTCACAGTTAGTGAATGCATACATTTTCATACTGGCCCCCCGTGGGAAACGAACCCACAACCCTGGCGTTGCAAGCGCCATGCTCTACCAACTGCGCTACAAGTCAAAACTGTAACTCGGCGACTCAGGAACATTCACTGTGTTCTCGGTAAGCAACTCCAGTGTAGAGTTGGCCTTGTGTTCTAGGTTAGTGTCCTGCTGAAAGGTGAATTCATCTCCCAGTGTCTGGTGGAAAGCAGACTGAACCAGGTTTTCCTCTAGGATTCTGCCTCTGCTTAGCTCCATTCCATAAAAAATGTTATCCTGAAAAACTCCCCAGTCCTTAACGATTACAGGCATATGCATAACATGATGCAGCCACCACTATGCTTGAAAATATGGAAAGTGATACTCAGTAATGTGTTGTATTGGATTTGCCCCAAACATAACACTTTGTATGCAGGACAAAAAGTTAATTGTTTTTCCACATCCTCAGTTGTCTGCTATCACAGCCATTAAACTCTGTAACTGTTTTAAAGTCACCAATGGCCTTATGGTGAAATCCCTGAGTGGTTTCCTTCCTCTCCGGCAACTGAGTTAGGAAGGACACCTATATCTTTGTAGTGACTGGGTGTATTGATACACCATCCAAAGTGTAATTAATTACTTCACCATGCTCAAAGGGATATTCAATGTCTGCTTTTTTTTTTACCCACCTACCAATAGGTGCCCTTCTTTGTGAGGCATTGGAAAACCTCCCTGATCTTTGGTGGTTGAAAAAACTCAACATTTAATCAATTTTACATTCAGGCTGTAACACATCAAAATGTGGAAAAAGTAAAGGGGTGTGAATAGTTTCTGAAAGTACATACCCACTTGTTACAAGAATTGGGCATCATAACTGCAAACATAATGAATGAAAACAATTCCAGTCACAGATTTTGAGAGTTTTAACTTACCAACATTGGGATCGGTTGCTGTACGGTCATTTCCCCAGCAGATATTAATGTCAAATCCCCAAATGCTAAAACTGATGCATATTCTGGCACGAACAACTACAGTGTCAAAAGTCAAACAAAGGGGATATTTCAAAACATGTGACAAGTTAATACTACTTAATATGTCCATTCAAATGTACAATGTAAATTATTTATGCAAGTAGTCAACTGCAGTCTCAGAGGTTTTCTCTGGCTAGATCAAATGATACGTTTTATGTTACCGGAGGATTGCAGAGAGCTGCTGGTGTTTGTAGAACACACTTGTCCAACACTGCAGGTCTCCAGGGTTTGTTCTAAACAGGAGGGGTCTGCTGGATCTTTACAGGTGAAGCACTGCAGAGCATGAACTGCTGAAAAAGAGACAGTTACAAGAAACATTCATATAAAGTCACCAGACCTGGGTTCAAATACTCTTTCAATTATTTAAATTACTTTCACATACATTTCAATGTAAATATTTAGAAGTGTTTTATTGGAAGATACAAGTGAAACGTATTGGCATGTATTAGAAAATACTCAAATATACAAATATTTAAATACTCCCATGTATTTGAACACAGGTTTGTTTGGTCCTAGCATTATTTGAGATAATGTATTTGGAAACAAGTATTTTAAAATTGTTTAAAATAGTAGGATATTTATAGGACATTATTTGAAAATACTTTCAAATACCTCTAATTTATTAGGTTTATACGGCAACACAGTATTTGAAAAAACTCAAATATACAGAATATACAGAAAGTATTTAAATAGCAAATACTTATTTGCACATGTATATGAACCCAGGTCTGAAAGTAACACAATAGTCTTATTAGACATATAACTAACACAATGAAAGATGTAGAATATATTACCAGTGCAGAGCAGCATACAAGCCAGTAAGACAATGATGGTGTGTTTCATTCTGAGCTGAAGCAGTGACTAGCAGTACAACAAATGGCTGTTCTCAGGACCTTATATAATGTCTAGTCACAAAAGAGTGAAAGACGAAATGGAAAGCAATAAGAATTATGTGTCAATCAATCATTGACCATTTCTGGGGCTTTACAACCATTTACCAGAATCTACCGGAACATTTCCTCCTATCTCACACACAGACATTGTCACCATGTTCAAAATCTACTTACGTTTCCTCTCCCACCCTTTTCCGAGAATATCACATTTACATTTCCTCCTGGTTCAAACACAGACAGCTGAGAAATATATTATTGCACAGAACAAAAGCAGAATATTGCATGTCATGTTACCATTGAATGCCTTAACACAGGGCTGTCCAACCCTCTTCCTGGAGATCTAATGTCCTGTGGGTTTTCAGTCCAACCCTAATTTAACACACCTCATTCTACATATTAGCTGCTCAACAAGACCTTAACTAGCTGAATCAGATATTCTAAATTAGGGTTGGACTGAAAACCTACAGGACAGTAGATCTTCAGGAAGAGGGTTGTGCAGCCCTGCTTAACATGTTCCCAGTGTATTCAATTGCTGAAAGATTGGTGTTTGAGCATGAATAGCAGTATGAGTAGCAGTATGAATAGCAGTATGAGTAGCAGTATCAATAGCAGTATGAATAGCAGTATGAATAGCAGTATGAACAGCAGTATGAATAGCAGTATGAATAGCAGTATGAGTAGCAGTATGAATAGCAGTATGAATAGCAGTATGAATAGCAGTATGAATAGCAGTATGAACAGCAGTATGAATAGCGGTATGAATAGCAGTATGAATAGCAGTATGAACAGCAGTATGAATAGCAGTATGAATAGCAGTACGAGTAGCAGTATGAATAGCAGTATGAATAGCAGTATGAATAGCAGTATGAATAGCAGTATGAATCGCAGTATGAATAGCAGTATGAATAGCAGTATGAACAGCAGTATGAGTAGAAGTATGTGTTTTGAGTCATTGTTCATAAAATATGTTGTTAATTCTCAACATACAAGGTAAAGACATTCTAAAAGACTGGACATCTATGGTCTGAAAGACTGGATATCTATGGTCTAAAAAACTGGACATCTATGGTCTGAAATACTGGACATCTATAGTCTGAAAGACTGGACATCTATAGTCTAGACTGGACATCTATGGTCTAAAAGACTGGACATCTATAGTCTAGACTGGACATCTATGGTCTGAAAGACTGGACATCTATGGTCTGAAAGACTGGACATCTATAGTCTAGACTGGACATCTATGGT